>NW_026898182.1:0-45987 GCF_033153095.1 Gastrolobium bilobum
TTCGGTTCACATAAAAAATTATCTTAATAAAATGGTAAAGAAATATATAATTGGAAAACCCCATCCTCTATTGGGTATTCGCTCCTTATTAATTAATTCCTAACTTGCATATTAACATTTGTCTTGTATTTATTTATGTATTTTACATTTTTTAAAATAATGAAATAAGAAATATATATTTTAACATATTTTATTTCTGCTTTTATTGATTAATATAAAAAAGTAATGTACAAATAATAAATTTTAATTATTAAAAAGAGAGAGCAATATTTGTCGTTTTATATCTGTAACTGATCATGGAAAAGCAACGGACGGAAAAGAACGAAAATAGAATCTCAAAAACATGTAATCCATTCCCTGATGTATCACTAATCACCTCACCTATATTAATATACCTACTTACGTGGACAGACAGACAGACAATAGCGTGTCTTTGTCACGCAAGACAGGCTGGGCTTTGAATTTGAATTGTGATCAGATCAGAGATCAGATTAATTTATCTTTTCTTTCTCTTTCTCTTTTTCTTTCTCTTTCTCTTTTTCTGGCGGCTTTGTCTTTGACGCCTCTCCTTGTTGCTGTTGTTGCTGTTGCAACTCTTCATCCTCTTCTTGGAAACAATTCTTAATCAGAGCCAATTCTTCATCGTTATAAAACTGTGGTGCAACGCGCGAAAGAAGTATATCACAAAAGTGAGGCCTAAAGGGTTTGGAAGACATCTTTTGACGCGTCTCCCAATCTGTAATCTTCCCCACCAATTCCCACATAGTTTTGTTGTCCCTCTCAGTCATGGTGGCAAAGCACAAGTTGAAGGTTTCTGTTTCGGCGGTGGGTTTGGAAGAGAGCAAGCAAAAGATGGTTGGTTTAAGGTTTATGTAACACGGTCAAGTGAGTGAGTGAGTGATGGGCTTCTGATCAATTTATAGTGATCATCAGAATTAAAATCTTCCGAGATTGGAGGTAATCTTTTCTTTTTTTTTGTTAAATAAGGAGGTAATCTTTTAATATATGTGTAAATCGGTTTATTTCTTTTAATTATTTTTTTTGTATCTTTAAAGATTTAATATCGGTGAAGATAATTAACTTTCAGCTATTTAAAGATTTAATATCGATAAAGATAATTATCTTTCAAATAAATAGCTGTCCAAATAAGTGATTAACATTTTCATATCTTTTCTGATTTGATATCAGTAAAGACAATTTCCTTAATAATTTTCAAAAAACATTGTTTTTCATTATATTTTGAGACTTAAGAAATAAAGATTGGCTTTCACCCCTTTTGATTTTTAACACAGCTTCTATAGCCATCACCAGGGGAGATATGTTTTCTCACTCCCATAATTTGTTATTCGTAGATACTGAAGTTGGTCTCATGGTTTGTCTTTTATGATCTAATTTTGTTGCACTCGTTGATATTCAGATCTTTTATTACTTGGGTGAACTTAATGACTCATTATCTTATGCCCTTGGAGCTGGTCCTTTGTTTGCTGTTTCCCAGGATTCTGACTGGTGAAATTGGTTCAGTTGTTACTTGTTATTGGTTTGATTTATTTCATTTTAATAAACTTAAAAATAATGTTGTTGATATAAATCAATTTCAAGCTACAGTTAAAACATAATAATTTCTAATGGACATTTTGTTTATTTTCTTCTATCTTCAGCTAAAGCCATAGATGAATACACTAGTCTTAAGTCTAAGGCAGCAGAGTCAAGTGGTGAATCTATCAATGTGGACTAAAGGTTGGAAGCAATTGTCGAGAGATCAATGTTGGATAAGTATGTAAGCCACAATCATTCTTATGGTTTAGGTATCCGAATGTACCTTAACTCTTGGAGTTCCCTAATTTTTTATTGCTTTTCTGAAATTTAGGTGTAAGCAGCAATTGTCGAGAGAATGTCGGGTAAGTATGTAAGCCATAGTCTTTTACGAATGTTGGATAATTTTGTTCAATTGTTCTTGTTTAGTCTGGAGGATTCAAATTTTTTGTTTTGAACGTGTCTTACTTATATCAAAAGACAAAAAGAACGAACCAGTGATCCCAGTTGTTTCATAAAAGAAGTTTTCTTCTTGATTTGGTGCTTAATGTTCTTCCTGGATAAAACAGTGCTGCTCTGTTTCAATGACTAACATTTTTTTAACGTTATTAAAAATTAAATTTAAAAAATATACGCAAGAAAAATTAATCCTGTTTATTTTTCTCACAAGCACATTTATGTTATTCAAATTTAATTTAATTTTAAACAATAGAATGTGATTTCATTTTAAAATTACCATTTTTAAAAGTAGTAATGGTCCTATCCTCCATTTTTTTTTATGTTTCATGTATCAAATGTGAGGCAAAAATATTAAGTTAATGTTTTTTAATAAATTAATTACGCATTTATTACAGTTTTGTAAATAATTACACATTTATTGCATTGGGTGTCACTCAAGAGACAATCACGCCTAATTTAGGCGTCACTTATTAGGTGTAGACACATGTCATATTTTTTTTCCAAAAAAATAATAATTTAATCATAAAACTTCTAAAGGCCATGACTTTTGACTCGGGTATCGAAATTAGGTAATTCTTTTTTGATTCCACATAACTTTTCGAGATCTACGCAATGACATCTCATTTGACATATTATATTTCTCACAAACAATTTAAATTTACAAGAATGGTATTATAAGAGCGGTTAAACTCAGAAGCCTATGAGTTCTGGGTTTGTGATTTAATATAAAAAATAAATAAAATTTTGATTTGTGATTTAAATTTTTTTTATAGTAATTTTTTCATTATAATAAAAATTTGGTTTGTGATTTAAATTAAAAATAAAAATAAAAATTATTATTAATAAGGAAAACAAATAAAGATTTGATTTGTGATTTAAACTAAAACATCAATTTGAAAAATCCGTAGAAATAAAGGAAATAATCAAATAAATATTCTAAATCTCTAAGGAAGAAAGATATTATTTTTGAAATTAATGATTAATGCTATAAGCTTCTGAGTTATTATTCGTGATCTGAAATTAATGATGGCTTATAAATATTTTTCAAAAATAAAATTACCTAAATTATGAGTGATTAAAGGTGGCAAAGTGGGCGGTCCGCCCCGCCCCGCCATAAAATGAGTCAGCCCGCCACGCCCCGCTTTTGAATCTGGCCTCAAAAACTCAGCCCGCCCCGCCCCGTTTGGCGGGTTGGGCGAGTTGGCCCGCCAGCCTAAGCTTATTTTACACTGACCCGCCTCGGCTCGTCTATGCTCGCAATCAACCCGCCAAAAAATGAGTCCGCCCTGCTTTTGAGATGGGTTGAAAAACTCTGCCCGCCCCGCCCCGCCCCATTTAGCGAGTTGGCCCGCCGAGCCGAGCCCGTTTTGCCGACTCTAGGCGTGATTGTCTCTTGATTGAAACCCTATTTAGACGTGATTGGTGACGTGTCAAGTGTTGACACATGTCATATTTTTAAACTCAGAAGCCTCTGGGTTTGTTATTTAATATAAAAAATAAATCAAGATTTGATGACTGATTTAAATTAAAAAAATAATCTTTTTATTTTTATTATAAAACAAATTTGGTTTGTAATTTAAATTAAAAATAACAATTAGTATTAATAAGGAAAAAAAAATAAAGATTTGATTTGTTATTTAAACTCAAAAATCAATTTGAAAAATCTATATTATTAAAGGAAATAATTAAATAAATATTCTAATCTCTAAGGAAGAATGATTTTATTTTTGAAAAACATTCATAAGCCATCATTTATTTCAGATTACGAATCAAATCAAAAATCAAATCTTTATTTATTTATTTTAATTTAAATCGCAAATCAAATCTTTATTTATTTTTTATATTAAATCACAAACCCAGAACTCATAAGCTTTTGGATTTAACCGCTCTTATAACATCATTCTTGCAAATTTAAATTATGTTTGTGAGAAATAAAATATCAAATACGATGTCATTGCGTAGATCTCGAAAAGTTATGTGGAATCAAAAAAAGAATTACCTGATTTGGATACCCGAGTCAAAAGTTATGGCCTTCAGAAGTTTTTATGATTAAATTATTATTTTTGGAAAAAAAAAGTATGACACGTGGAGTGCAAAAATTAAGTGAATGACGCCCACGTTATTGGTAGTGTGTCATATTATGCATTAAATGATGAAATAAGTGAGCATTAAATTAACCTAAATTAGCAAGTTATCGAGAAATTGTTTAAAGATTAATATTTAATTTTCAAAAGAATCCATACAAATTATTTCTTAAACCTATAAAATTTACATGTAGAACATTTTGTTATTTAATTTTCAACTTAGTGAGATTATCCAAACCTTGAATTGAAGCATACGTTATTTCACACAAAACATTTTTTTATTTATTAATGCTAAGCTTGAATATAATATTTGAAAATTAAATATTAATCTTTTGCTTTAAACAATTTCTCAATCTCTTAAATTATTTATAAAAAATCATATATTGATAACTTGCATCACATTTGAGGCAAAAAAATTAATTTAATGCTTTTTAATAAATTAATTACGCATTTATTACAGTTTTAAAAATAATTACACATTTAATGCATAATATGACGCCCAATTTGGGCACTACCAATAACGCCTAAATTGGGCGTCATTCAAGATGCAATCCGCCTAATTTAGGTGTCACTATTCAAGTATTGACACGTGTCATACTTTTTTTTTCCAAAAAAATAATAATAATTTAATCATAAAACTTCTGAAGGCCATAACTTTTGACTAGGGTATCCAAATCAGGTAATTCTTTTTTTGATTCCACATAACTTTTCGAGATCTACGCAATGACATCGTATTTGATATTTTATTTCTCACAAACATAATTTAAATTTGCAAGAATGATATTATAAGAGCGGTTAAATCCAAAAGCTTATGAGTTCTGGGTTTGTGATTTAATATAAAATATAAATAAAGATTTGATTTGCGATTTAAATTAAAATAAATAAATAAAGATTTGATTTTTGATTTGATTCGTAATCTGAAATAAATGATGGCTTATGAATGTTTTTCAAAAATAAAATCATTCTTCCTTAGAGATTAGAATATTTATTTAATTATTTCCTTTAATAATATAGATTTTTCAAATTGATTTTTGATTTTAAATAACAAATCAAATCTTTATTTTTTTTTCCTTATTAATACTAATTGTTATTTTTAATTTAAATTACAAACCAAATTTGTTTTATAATAAAAATAAAAAAATTATTTTTTTAATTTAAATCAGTCATCAAATCTTGATTTATTTTTTATATTAAATAACAAACCCAGAGGCTTCTGAGTTTAAAAATATGACATGTGTCAACACTTGACACGTCACCAATCACGTCTAAATAGGGTTTCAATCAAGAGACAATCACGCCTAGAGTCGGCAAAACGGGCTCGGCTCGGCGGGCCAACTCGCTAAATGGGGCGGGGCGGGGCGGGCAGAGTTTTTCAACCCATCTCAAAAGCAGGGCGGACTCATTTTTTGGCGGGTTGATTGCGAGCATAGACGAGCCGAGGCGGGTCAGTGTAAAATAAGCTTAGGCTGGCGGGCCAACTCGCCCAACCCGCCAAACGGGGCGGGGCGGGCTGAGTTTTTGAGGCCAGATTCAAAAGCGGGGCGTGGCGGGCTGACTCATTTTATGGCGGGGCGGGGCGGACCGCCCACTTTGCCACCTTTAATCACTCTTAATTTAGGTAATTTTATTTTTGAAAAATATTTATAAGCCATCATTAATTTCAGATCACGAATAATAACTCAGAAGCTTATAGCATTAATCATTAATTTCAAAAATAATATCTTTCTTCCTTAGAGATTTAGAATATTTATTTGATTATTTCCTTTATTTCTACGGATTTTTCAAATTGATGTTTTAGTTTAAATCACAAATCAAATCTTTATTTGTTTTCCTTATTAATAATAATTTTTATTTTTATTTTTAATTTAAATCACAAACCAAATTTTTATTATAATAAAAAAATTACTATAAAAAAAATTTAAATCACAAATCAAAATTTTATTTATTTTTTATATTAAATCACAAACCCAGAACTCATAGGCTTCTGAGTTTAACCGCTCTTATAATACCATTCTTGTAAATTTAAATTGTTTGTGAGAAATATAATATGTCAAATGAGATGTCATTGCGTAGATCTCGAAAAGTTATGTGGAATCAAAAAAGAATTACCTAATTTCGATACCCGAGTCAAAAGTCATGGCCTTTAGAAGTTTTATGATTAAATTATTATTTTTTTGGAAAAAAAAATATGACACGTGTCTACACCTAATAAGTGACGCCTAAATTAGGCGTGATTGTCTCTTGAGTGACACCCAATGCAATAAATGTGTAATTATTTACAAAACTGTAATAAATGCGTAATTAATTTATTAAAAAACATTAACTTAATATTTTTGCCTCACATTTGATACATGAAACATAAAAAAAAATGGAGGATAGGACCATTACTACTTTTAAAAATGGTAATTTTAAAATGAAATCACATTCTATTGTTTAAAATTAAATTAAATTTGAATAACATAAATGTGCTTGTGAGAAAAATAAACAGGATTAATTTTTCTTGCGTATATTTTTTAAATTTAATTTTTAATAACGTTAAAAAAATGTTAGTCATTGAAACAGAGCAGCACTGTTTTATCCAGGAAGAACATTAAGCACCAAATCAAGAAGAAAACTTCTTTTATGAAACAACTGGGATCACTGGTTCGTTCTTTTTGTCTTTTGATATAAGTAAGACACGTTCAAAACAAAAAATTTGAATCCTCCAGACTAAACAAGAACAATTGAACAAAATTATCCAACATTCGTAAAAGACTATGGCTTACATACTTACCCGACATTCTCTCGACAATTGCTGCTTACACCTAAATTTCAGAAAAGCAATAAAAAATTAGGGAACTCCAAGAGTTAAGGTACATTCGGATACCTAAACCATAAGAATGATTGTGGCTTACATACTTATCCAACATTGATCTCTCGACAATTGCTTCCAACCTTTAGTCCACATTGATAGATTCACCACTTGACTCTGCTGCCTTAGACTTAAGACTAGTGTATTCATCTATGGCTTTAGCTGAAGATAGAAGAAAATAAACAAAATGTCCATTAGAAATTATTATGTTTTAACTGTAGCTTGAAATTGATTTATATCAACAACATTATTTTTAAGTTTATTAAAATGAAATAAATCAAACCAATAACAAGTAACAACTGAACCAATTTCACCAGTCAGAATCCTGGGAAACAGCAAACAAAGGACCAGCTCCAAGGGCATAAGATAATGAGTCATTAAGTTCACCCAAGTAATAAAAGATCTGAATATCAACGAGTGCAACAAAATTAGATCATAAAAGACAAACCATGAGACCAACTTCAGTATCTACGAATAACAAATTATGGGAGTGAGAAAACATATCTCCCCTGGTGATGGCTATAGAAGCTGTGTTAAAAATCAAAAGGGGTGAAAGCCAATCTTTATTTCTTAAGTCTCAAAATATAATGAAAAACAATGTTTTTTGAAAATTATTAAGGAAATTGTCTTTACTGATATCAAATCAGAAAAGATATGAAAATGTTAATCACTTATTTGGACAGCTATTTATTTGAAAGATAATTATCTTTATCGATATTAAATCTTTAAATAGCTGAAAGTTAATTATCTTCACCGATATTAAATCTTTAAAGATACAAAAAAAATAATTAAAAGAAATAAACCGATTTACACATATATTAAAAGATTACCTCCTTATTTAACAAAAAAAAAAGAAAAGATTACCTCCAATCTCGGAAGATTTTAATTCTGATGATCACTATAAATTGATCAGAAGCCCATCACTCACTCACTCACTTGACCGTGTTACATAAACCTTAAACCAACCATCTTTTGCTTGCTCTCTTCCAAACCCACCGCCGAAACAGAAACCTTCAACTTGTGCTTTGCCACCATGACTGAGAGGGACAACAAAACTATGTGGGAATTGGTGGGGAAGATTACAGATTGGGAGACGCGTCAAAAGATGTCTTCCAAACCCTTTAGGCCTCACTTTTGTGATATACTTCTTTCGCGCGTTGCACCACAGTTTTATAACGATGAAGAATTGGCTCTGATTAAGAATTGTTTCCAAGAAGAGGATGAAGAGTTGCAACAGCAACAACAGCAACAAGGAGAGGCGTCAAAGACAAAGCCGCCAGAAAAAGAGAAAGAGAAAGAAAAAGAGAAAGAGAAAGAAAAGAAAAGAAGGCGTGAAATGCTTGATGACGATGAGGAATGGCGCCCCACTCCCTCGTCGCTGAATAATAAAAAATCAAGAAAGACAACAAAGAACAATGCATCGTCGTCTTCATCACCGCCAACACCATCACCGCCACAGTCCTCACCAACCCCACCGGTTCTACCTGAGGAATTCAAGAACCATATGAGAGAGCTGAACGGCGGCGGCAGCGAGATGCAATTTGTGATGAGCAAGAATCTCTCCAAGACAGATGTGAGCGCCAAGCACAACCGTCTATCGATGCCTCAGTCAGAAATATGTTGTGATTTCTTGACTGAGGCTGAGAAGGCAACCTTGCATGAGAGGGAAGGAAGGCTTCTTCGGGGTGTGGAAGTGAAGGTGTTGGATCCATCTTTCAGGGAACATACTTTGATACTCAAGAGGTGGGAGATGACAAGTACAAGCATTTACTCTCTCAACAAAGAATGGAAAAGCGTCGTCTCTCAAAACCGTTTGCAAGAAGGAGACCAACTTCAAATCTGGTCTTGTAGAGTCGATGCCCAATTATTTCTTTTATTAAATAAATTAATCTGATCTCTGATCTGATCAACAATTTCAATTCAAAGCACAGTGTCTTTAGTGACAAAGACACGCTATTGTCTGTCTGTCTGTCCACGTAACGTAGGTATATTAATATAGGTGAGGTGATTAGTGATACATCAGGGAATGGATTACATGTTTTTGAGATTCTGGGTACGATTGATAGTTTTTTGATTTTTTTGTTTTTAATACAGTTTTGTAAAATAGTTTATGAAAACTGTTTTTCAGAATAAAATAAGAAAAAAATGACAATATTGCTCTCTCTCTCTCTCTCTCTGTTTTTTCTTTTCCGTCCGTTGCTTTTCCATGATCAGTTACAGATATAAAACGACAAATATTGCTCTCTCTTTTTAATAATTAAAATTTATTATTTGTACATTACTTTTTTATATTAATCAATAAAAGCAGAAATAAAATATGTTAAAATATATATTTCTTATTTCATTATTTTAAAAAATGTAAAATACATAAATAAATAAATACAAGACAAATGTTAATATGCAAGTTAGGAATTAATTAATACTTTAGGACGAATACCCAATAGAGGATGGGGTTTTCCAATTATATATTTCTTTACCATTTTATTAAGATAATTTTTTATGTGAACCGAATTTTAAAACAAAAGAAATAAATTTTTAGGTAATTTAATTATTAATTTTTTTACTGTTATAAGCAAAAATGTAATTATTTTTTTTTTATTCGATTTTTGTTGGATTTACCTCAATATTGAATATTTTTAATATGTATCTCTTATTTATGTATTTTGTTGTTTCATTTATACTTTTCATGTAACGCCCCAATTTTGATAATCAGATTGTTAACTTATTTAAGATGATGTCTTTAAGCGCGAATAATTAAATCCCGAAGCGGAAGACTTAACTTTTACTATCTATGTAATTACCATTCTTAATTTATACTTTTATATTATCTATACAGTCTCATACCTGCATAGAATTTCAATAACTAAGTATCCTATAATATCCCTAATCCATTTAATTAGAAAAGAGTATATGATTAAATATTTAATCATGCATAAATGGGTTAAATTAAGTAAAAGACCTAATTAAATAAATTAGGGTTACTTTTGAGGTAAAAAGTACAGTCAGTGATATTTTTGTGGTAAAAATGGGTGTAGAAAAAATTGAAAGAAATTCCCTTGGGCCACCATATAGGGTTCGGCCATATTGGGCATTTAAGGGTTAGTGTGCAAAAAATTTAATTGCTTAGTTTGTGGAGGATTATATGTATTTGGAAGTGTGAACTTAGTGATTAATTGGAAAGTATAAAAAATAATCCTTTGAAAAACCCTCCACTTTGAATTCGGCCTATAGGGTTATGTGGGGGTTGATATTGTTAAAAATTATTTTGGTGGTATGTTTAGGTTCTAATGCATGGCTTTAGTATGATTTTGAAGTGAAATGGTTCAAGAAATAATGAGAGACATCTTGACTCCTTTGTATGTGTTACATCGGCTTGTGAAGGAAAAATAAGCAAAGTTTAGACATAAATGGTTATATGAATATATGAGTAACTTGGGGTCAAGTATGGGTTCTAGGAACCAATGGTTGCATAAAAAGAATTGATGAAAATCCCTAGTTTCCTTTGTTATTGGCTTCGGCCATTGTTTGATTTTGGAACTAGGAATTGTTAAAAATTGTAACAGATATTTCGGAAGCTTGGTTGGGTCCTTCAAGGGCCCTAGGTAAATATGAACCAAGGTGGTTGCTTGTTATGTGAGTAATCATCATTAAAATGGTCTAATAAAGAAGTTTATGAAAGTATGGTCTTTACTTGTGTATTGGCATAGAATTGGCATAAATGTAAAGAAATGAAGGTAAACAATAAAGTGTATGTCTTGTGATTACATGGCATTTTAGCATTTTATTGAGTTTTGTTTTGGATTCTTTCTCTAGGTGTGCCTAGGGACTGAGCGTCTTTGGATTCCTTTGGAGCTAAATAGGTAACTTGTGTTACGAGTGAACAAAGTGTAAAGCTTCAAAAGGTAAGCTCTATGTTTATGGGGTTCGCTCCTACTTTGTGTTCCGCCATAATGTACGGACTGTGGTCAGGTTGTATGATATGTATGATATATATGATATAGATGCATTCATATAGAGCTATATGATGATGTGATATGATATGTTTTGATGTGTTTACTTTGATATGATTTGATGTGTTTACTTTAATATGTTTTGATGTGATTTTTGTAATGATCTATAGCTATTGATTTGTTTATGCACTGATGTCTGCTTGGGGTCCTCCCTTGGGATTGACTGTGTATATATATTTTATATGTTGAGTTCCGCTTGGGGTCCTCCCTTGGGAACATGTGCACTGATCCCGCTTGGGGTCCTTCCTTGGGATTGACTGTGCACCCCTCTGTTATGTGATGATCTCCGGCCATTGATCCTATGTGCACTGATGTCTGCTTGGGGTCATCCATCGGGACTAACTGTGTACATATCTTATATGTTTTTGGTTTTGCTTGGGGTACTCCCTTGAGAACACGTACGTTGATTTCCGCTTGGCGTCATCCCTTGGGAATGACTGCGTACGTCTCTGATAAGATATGTGTATATGTTTTGTTTAGTTATGATATTTGATTATATGACATGTTTTTTATGTGATATGAATGATGATTTGTAAATGATATTTGTTACGTACGTTGATTTTCGCTTGGGGTCATCCATTGGGAATGATTGTGTACGTCTCTGATATAACACGTTTTGTTCTGATGTGAGTATTGTGATGATTTTTGTAAATAATATTTGTTATGTGCGTTGATTTCCGCTTGGGGTCATCCTTTGGGAATGACTGCGTACGTCTTTGATAAGAGATGTATATATGCTTTGTTCAGTTATGATAATTTCTTAAATGATGTTTGTTATATTATGTATCTGGCTGTCATGCAGGAAGTGAGCCCAGGGTATGGAGAGTTTTCCATAAACCTGGAGCTTACTAGAGATTCGTCTCTAACCCCGTTTGGGGATATGATTTCAGGAACACAGTTAATGAAGAGCCCTCACGGAACAAAGACACTACCCGTAGCTAGAGGTACTAGTATGAGGATATGGAGTTCTGGGTGGCTGGACGCTACTATTTATTATAGATGTTATTTTTGGAGAATATGTACTGTTGTATAGTGTTCTATTTATTTTGGGATCATGATGTTTGATCCATTATACAATATATGGTCCGTATATGTTTTGTACATGTGTTCATATTTTATGCATGTACATTTGTGTATTCAGATATATGCATGTGCTGAAATATGTATGTTGTTAGACATAGTGGCACGGAGCCAGTTATGCATGTAACCATGGATGAGTATATAGTCATATATAGATATCTGGTATTTCTGAAATCATATATGTATAAACTGTTTATCAGGAACGTTTGAGAGTGGGATTGGCAAATCCCCAGTTGTCCAATTTACAGAGGTTACTCTGCCCGTTTTTCATCTTCGTCAAATACGAATTAATTAGGAGACGTATGCAATGTGAGATATCATGTAAATTAATATTATTGAAAAATAAAAGAAAAAGTTAGCTCGTATTTTCGTAAGTTAAGTCTTCCGTTGTTTCTGTTTGTATCATATGTATGTTAATTGAACCGGCTCGAGACGGGGATGTTACATATCCACTCATGTTGAGTTCTCGATTAAAACTACACTGATGCTTGCCCTTTGAAGGCTCTCATATTACTGATGTACCTGTAATTTAAATTGCAGCCCACGACGGGTGAGAAATTAATCTCAATAAGACTCTGGGTTTATGGAGTAATCTCCACCCATGAGTTCACTTCCTGCATGACAGTCAGATACATAATATACAAAACATCATATATATTATATCACATATAACATCTCTGAAGTACGTAATCATTCCCCAAGGACCTTTCTCCAAGTGAAAATCAACGCACGTAACAAATATCATAACAGATTAACACATTCTCATACATAAACATCACATCATCATACAACTCTATATGAATGCATCTATACCACATATCTCATACATATCATACAACCCGACCACAGTCCGAACACTATGGTGGAACACAAAGTAGGAGCGAATGCCATAAACATAGAGCTTACTTGTAACGCTTCCTATCCAATGCTTGGTCCTTCATTGCTGGTCCACAAGGCTCAATCCTATCACCACGTGGACACAATCATTATCCAACAATTAACACATACATACAGTATTGTTCATCTCTACAATACTATTCATATATACGGTACTATTCACTATTCACGTATACGGTACTATTCACTATTCACGTATATGGTACTATTCACATACGTCACTATTCAAAAATACACTATCTTCAATTTTATCATACTTTCACCGATTAAATCCAATTCTCTACCTTTCTTCCAAAGGAGTATATAAAAATTCAGTATATATACAAAGTTACTATTCACTATTCATGCGATTACTATTCATCCAAAACTACCAATTCAGATCTACCACAAACCATCAATCAAAACAGAGTTTTCTTACCGTAGATCTGTTCCTCTGATTGCCCACTTCAACTTTGGTTTTGGAACCGTTGAATTTCGATAACTCTAGCTCGAGTTATGATCCTTGGAAGATTTGGTTACTATTCATCGCTTTGGTCGCCGCAGAGACGCACAGAGAAAACGAAGAATATGAATGAGCATAGTAACTTTCTTTAGAAATTTCACTTATATAGGTCAAGTGAAATTCAACTGGGTAAATGTTCATCTATTAACACACCTCCATTCATTATAAAACTTTACCCAATGGACTAAAATATTTTTCTAGTCATGTTTCCAACTTTACTTCACTTTTCAGGTAACTTTATTTACCTGAATTTTTACTCCTTAACTGTCATTTTAACTCATTTTTCACCAAGGGTGACTTCATTTCTTTTCTTTATAATTATCCTTCAATAATAAATCCTCAACAACATGTGAGAATTATTACATCCACTTAAGTGGGATAGGTCCCACGGTGCCACCTCAACTTTAAACTCACACATTTAACTCAATAATCTCCAATTTCATTCAATTTAAACCATAATTCAGCATTTTAGAATTACGAGGTGTTATATTCACACTTCTTTTTTGAAATTTTGTCCGCAATATTTATCATCGTACCGGTCCACTAACTCGGAATATAGCCGGATAATCTCATACAGAAAATTCCTCCAGATTTTCAAGGCAATTCAACCGTCACTTTCCTGATATTCAATCCATAAAATTCTACACACGAAGTCATACCTACAATTTTACATCAATTTTTCATTTCATCATCAACTTAGTCATCTCAAATTTAAACATACCACCATCGATGATTTCTACATCAAAGGCTCCCCGCCTCAAAAAAATTTGTCAACTAACCATTTTCACTTATCATTCAATGCCAATGTTGTAAATCCAACATATATTTCATTCATTGATACCTCAACTTCATAATCATCGACATTTGATCATTGATGTCCATCTCAATATAATATATCATATTTCTCACATATAATTCCCATCACACAGGGATTTTCCAACATAACTGTTTAATCATCTAAAACTAATTTCATCCTTTAATCAATTTCTAAAATTCTTCCCATATATTGTATCCCAAAGGATATATTTCTCCCACCGAGAATATATAAACATATAATACTTACAGTCACTCTACCGAGCTATCAACCTTTTCTTCAATCTCAACACAATTTAAGTTATCATTAATACAATTTACACTTTTTATTGTACATTAGTCCTTGCACTGATGATACAATTCACAATTTATTGTATATGAGTCCTTGCACTGATAGTACAATTCACAATTTTATTGTACATCAGTCCTTGCACTGATAGTACAATTCACAATTTTATTGTACATCGGTCCTTGTATAATAGCCCTAGCCTAATTAATTAGTAAATTACATGTAATTAAATAATTAAGTATGTATTAGTGAGTAAAATTAAGTATAGTGCCTAATTAAGTGAATTGGGGTCACTTTTGAGGTAAAAAGTGTACACAGTGAAAATTAAGGGGTATAAATGGGTGCAGCAGGCAAAAGTACCCAAAATATACAAATGAAAGTGGAAATATTCCTAGAAAAATATTTCAAACTTTTGGGTAAAGTTTGGTGGTGAATGGAGTTAAATAGATAGATGAGCTAATACCCGCTCAAAGCAACTTAACCAATGTTAAGTAATAAAACAAAGGAACTCAACCCATTTTGCTTCATCTCCTACGCGTGACAGAGAAAGGGAAAGGAAACCATTGATGAGAGCTCCAAAATCCCAACTTCTCCATCTCTCAACCAAACCCTTTGATTCTTAAACCTATCTTGCTTAGAATTAAGAGACAAACACAACCCCTAATCTATAATCTACCAAGAAGCCTTGTATTGAGAGAAAAACGGTGAGGAAGGTGGTGCCCTAACTTAAGATTATTGGACTTGGAGTAACCCATTGGTTGATTTGAAGCTTGGATTCTACTCCCTAAGTGATTCTAAGGTTAACCATGGTAAGAAATCTCATTTTCCTTGAGTTTTGCATGATTTAGGTTTTGATGAATATTGTTTTAGGGTTTTATGAAAATGTTGATAGATTGGCTATGTTCTAGGAGGATTAAGACTTGGTGAATGTTATGAAAAATGATAGTAATGACATTTAATCGGTGCAAATGAGCTTAGTTAGTCCTTGGTGTATACTTTGAAAATTACAAGATTATGCACTTGATTATGGGTTGGCTTGCTTTAGTAATCAATGATTTGGTTGAATAATAATTGTGTCCATGTGATGTCTAGGATTGAGGCATTTGGACCAACCGTGAGTGACCAACCATTGGAGCAAGTGATGGAGCTCGATTAGCTCCTTGGAATTGGTGTTGGTTTTGGAGAAGGGTATTGTTGAGATTGGTGAAGAACAAAGGGTGAATTGGAAGCTTGAGGTAAGCCTTCGGACCTTGGGTATAATTCCCTTGATTGTTCCACCAAGCCCTGATTGGGTAGTGGTTATGATAGTGTATATAAATGCAATGAAATAGTTTAATGTTTTGTTATACGTATGTGTATGCTTTGGTGTGGCATAGGATGGTGTTTCCCTATGTTGGTATGTTGCATAACGATGCGTAAATCATACTTGGTAGTTTAGCTGGCCAGTAGGACTATTTGCATCTGAGCATCCTTAGGACAGCTTGAGAGCTCGAGGGATTTCTCCTGGAGATGTTGTTACACACTGCATGGATATGTATTTATTGCATTATTAATGTTATTGCTATTACACTGTTATTGAACTATGGGGTTGAGAGATGCTCCAAGGACCCCTGATTTACTGTGATATATTCGTATATCTCACCCCGTGTTGTGGGGACCCCCTTTCAGGTAAAGATGCTGCAGGAGCCACCAGTGGCAAGTGGCTTATTTGGATTAGTAGTAATACATGAAGATGCTATCTTTTGAGATTATACATGTTATTTTGTAGTTCACATGTATAGTCTTGTTCATTGCTAGATGTATATCCTGTTTTATTTGAATGGACTTAGCCTATGCTCATGCCTTTGGTTATCTCTTTTGTGGATGGGAGCCAAGGGAATGATCATAGTATTTTGTAAGCTAAGTTCCCTGATTTGTAATGAAGATATGTTGTAAATGATGCTTACTTTAAGATAAATGCATGTAAGCACTTTATGTATTGGACTTGTTGAGCTGGAAACTTAATTAGGTACCTAGTGATAAATTGGGAAACATTGAGAAAACAAAGGAGATGCTGCCCAATTTTAGTCTAATCCATGTGGAGAGGTTGAAGAAGTACTAGGAATAAGCTTGGAAGCATGGACATTTGAGGCTTGTCAAGTGGGATTCACTTCCCCTAGGTTTAGAATTGAAAAATGAGTGTGTGTAAAATTTTCTAGCAGCGTGCTTAAGCGCCCTGCTGCCCCTGTGAGAGCCCATGCTCTCTGCCTCCGCGGGCTTCAGCGCCCAAATGGGAGCTTAAACGCCCAGGGTAGCGCGCTTTAGCGCCCTGGTGCGCGCTTAAGCGCCCTTAGCTACAAAAAGACGAGTTCCTCTTTGCCAGTGGGCGCTTTAGCGCCCGATAGCGCGCTTAAGCGCGCGCGGCCTGTGTCCAATATAAACATGTATTGTTATAATTTGTCATAACTTGAGCTACAGAGCTCCAAATGAGGCGCGGTTCGAAACCACGCGTACCTAATGAAGAGAGGAGGACATTTAACCACCTTTGGTCTAATATAATAAGAGTATGATGTTAAGCTTAATTCATTTTATTCCGCAATGTAATATGGTTATGATCACGCAATTTGGCATTTTAAATTCGGCATGTTTTAAAAAGAAAAATTTAACCGAATTTTAATTGAACCCATGTGATTGTAACTGCGCTTAATATCATAATGTGATGTTAACAAACCGGTTCTAGAACGGGGTGTTACACCTTGCACTGATAGTACAATTCACAATTTTATTGTACATCAGTCCTTGCACTGATAATACAATTCATAATTTTATTGTATATCAGTCCTTGCACTGATAATACAATACACAACTTTATTGTATATCAGTCCTTACACTGATAATACAATTTACAATTTTGTTATTTAATGGTACCTTAGTCTTTTAACTAATCATACCAATTTCACACTCAAATTTTTTTTATTACACATTAGCTCTTTCGTTAACCACGTAATTTCACACTCTATTGCACATTAGTCCATACACTAATCATATAATTTCACGGTCACGACATTTACGTACAGGCACCAGGCCAATTCAAGATATATATATATACTGGCACTTAGGCCATCACAGGATCATTATCCATTTATTCTTCCAAAATGTAGACTGACAATCAGTCCATTATCTATACTTGATTTATCCTTTATGGATATCCACTGTCATTTAAGCCTATACAATGGCATATAAGCCCATTATGTTCATAGACATAATATTCAATGATTACTTCCAAGAGTAGCCTTTAATACAGTCCAGGGTATAACAATATTCTCCGGGCATGTAAGCCGTACAGAGATCATAATATCAAATTGTAAAATGTGCACCCAGTGCATAGGGAAATTCATAATTATAATATATCTGTATATAACGGCAAAATGTGTACCCAGTACACTCCAGATCACACATGGACCCAGTCCATCTGGTGTCTGTATCATATACATGTATATATATACTATACCACATCATATTAATTCTCAACAATCCATATCAAATATCGGATTATTTAACAAGCACAATATATATATATACACACATCACGAGACCATGATTTCTTATACAATTTCCAGTATTATTTTACATAAGATTCTACAATTTACATGTCCCATCCATTTTCATCTATGGCAAGTCTACCAGTTAAAATTGACATCCATTAACTACAATGATGTCTTCATTGTACATTTGTCTTATGTCATCCATGACAAGTCTCTCAACTTCTTCCTTACATACATAATACAACATTAATTCATCTCACCTATGTTTAGTCAATACTATCTCCTTATGGATTTAAATTCCATATTTTAATATATCTCCAATTAGCACATCACTAGCATAATCATTCCAAATGGTCACATCTCTCAGATTCAATTTCAAAGATTCAATTCATCTCTTTACATTACTCATTACATTTTATTCAAGTGCACACCCTTAAATCAGGGATTTACAACTTCCTAATCAAACATCAAATATTAAAGCTCATACCTAAGCATACATGTTCACAATTTTCAATAATTCATCAAGTTTCAATTCACTCACCGTACTGAAGTCAAATCACTAAGTTCACCTGTACATAATTGAGTAAGACAAAACATCCAAGTTTATTCTCCTTAAGTCCTCTAATATTCATATCTTACTTACAGTCATCTCTGTCCGTGGAGAAATCAACACTACAGCCACAACATCAGGCTAAGGACTTACAATAGGTGCTCAAGGGTTACACATAGGCTTCTTATGATGACCACACATATAACACGAAGGAATGGGTTGATCAGACCCACACTAAGGAATCACATATGCGGTAATCAATAAGAGTCTACATACAACTATACAACACTTAACACAATCATACTACAATTAGGGTTCCCTAGTAAACTGCTCTGATACCATAATGTAACACCCCAATTTTGATAATCGGATTGTTAACTTATTTATGATGCCTTTAAGCGTGGATAATTAAATCCTGAAGCGGAAGACTTAAGTTTTACTATCTATGTAATTATCATTCTTAATGTAATTACTATCTATGTAAAATGTACGAGCAAGGATGTTATAAACCCGAATTTTAAAATAAAAGAAATAAATTTTTAAGGTAATTTTTATTAAATTCTTTACCGTCCTAAGCAATAATTTAATTATTAGTTTTTTTTATTCAATTTTTGTTAAATTTTTAAATGATAATTGGTTAGATGGTGTGATGTTTTTTATCCACGTGTTTTGGGAATATATAGTGTAAAATTTTTTACTGCACCAAACCTTATATCAAGTGACAATATATTCGACTAACTTTTATATATATATAATGTATGAATTAAATTTAAGTTCATTTACAATAGGTTTCAATGTTATTTTTATAGTTTAAAATCATGATTTGTATCAATTATCAAATAATACAACATTTTAAATTTAATATATAATTTTTTGCTTTAAAATGGAACAACTCCAAAATGTTTTGCATGTCATTTGATACATGAAATGTTAAAATTATTTAAAAAATGATTAAGCTAATTTGATAGGACCAGGCCATTCCAATTCTAAAGAATGATAAATCTTGGAATGAAATGACATTCTACTGTTTAAAATTAAATTAAATTTAAATAACATAAATATCCTTGTGAGAAAACTAAATAGAATTTGTTTTGTGGATAGATAGAGATGTTCAGTTATTGACTGTTGAGTTGATCTCGAATCTACGACTTTTTTTTTTAGGTTACAGGGAATAGAACACACAACCACACACTCACACACACCCTATTACACACACCCACACCACTAGGCTAGCCCTAGTGGTTAATCTAAGGCTTTTTTAGGTATCTATTATAGAGATACTTATGAAGTAGCCAAAATGGTGGTGTGTGTATAATGACAACATATATAAGAGAGAGTAAATATCATACTTGCAAATTTTACTTCTTATTTATAAAATTTACATTTAAATAAGGGAATTATGGCCTTTAATGGTTTTTCTGGAACCCAATATTAGTTTTACGACTGTTGTACTAGGATTGGCATTTGGCATCAACAAAGAATTATTTTCTTTGTTTCTTTTAATTTTCTCTTTCTGTTGTTCTTTCCTAGGTCTTCTAGAATATGGGCCTATTGTACAGGCGTATAACATGATTAATTTTTCTTGAATATATTGTTTATGAAAAAAGTGTTTATCCTCTTAAATGACATAACTTGTGCCATTTCACTCTCACAAAGAGATAAGACCCACACCTTTATTTTTTTTAGTCCACTCTCTCTCCTTTTATTTATTTCTTTCTCTCACTTAAAATAATACAACTTTATATCCTTTAAAATGATTCACACTTTTTCCATTGTTTAAATTTGATTTTTAATAGCGTTAAAAATATGTTGCTATTAAAACGGAGCAACAATGTTTTTTTATTTTATACATGAGCAGCAATGTTTTATCTGTGAAGAACATTGAGCACCAAATCAAGAAGAAAATTTCTTTTTCGAAACATCTGTGATTATTGGTTCGTTCTTTTTGTCTTTTGCTACAAGGAAGAAAGGCAAGTTCGAACTATTTCTGTTTAATGAGGTATGTGAAGAAAAAAGGAACATAGAAAAATAGAAAATATTAATCATTTTTCATGAATATTGTTGATCCATATTTAAGAATCAGACCCGTTGGACAACTTTTACATCATTATAACAATTCACAGGACTTATCATCATACAACAAACTTGAAGAAACTGAAGAGTGAACACTCTGACTATAACTAAACAAACTAAACCAATCCAAATGTACTTGTGAGCATGTCAAGGATCGTAAGTCAGCTCAGGTCACATAATTCCCAACTTACTATCATGACCAGGAATTTCTGAAGGCTTCTCAGAGTGTATCTGTGCCAATTCATCAACGGTTCCTTTCATTTCGCAGAAAATGATCTCCTTCTTTTCCACTTGAGCAAGTTCAACCTTCTCCTTTGTCATTGTGCTTACATCCTCAGCTGCTTTTGCAACAATAGTGAAGGCAGTTGACACCCATGATGCTCCAGTTGATACGTAAGGATAGCTCATGATACTACTTGCCTTCTGCTCAGCAACAGCAATAGCAGACTTTGTCTTTTCAGAAACCTGAAACTTTTCATCCATCTCTCTCACCTTCTCATTGACTATAGATGTTCCAATGCTTAGTTTACCACTTAAATCCATTTTACGATCAATGGAAGCAACTGCGGCAGAAGCATTTGAGGTCAAGTTGTGACGTTCATCAAAGGATTTTGCCCTGTTGATTGCATCCTTTCCTAAAATGAAACCCTTGGCAAGCATGGTGCTCACCACATCTTCAGCCTTCCTAACCGTAGAAGTTTGCTTTTTCTCCTAAGAATAACATTTTACATTAGAAACTTCATTTATGAATACTCTGAAAACAAAAAACTTAGAATTCCCAACAAATTTGTATATATACGTGCGTTGACTCTGCATATAACAAAGCTTTTAGTATATTTGAGCGCCTGATGCGTACAAATGTAGCCATTTAGTTATTAATCTAACTTCAAACAAAAATGTTTTAAATGGACAAAGCTAGAGAGATCTGCTAGGATATCATTATCATACAAGTGGTAATTTGGTTTATAAAAGATTTTGCGCCATCATCCTATGCAGGAGTCAGTTTGCATTAATTATTAAGTTGCAAATGTGTTGCTGACATCATGAAATATGTTATCCATCCTATAAATTTTTCTGCAATCGTGAAGCAATGTGTTTCAAAACATGAAGCTAGGAGTCTGCCGTCAATATTAATTTAATGTCATACATATAAAACACACAAGCACCACTAAGTTTCTTCGGGACTGATATTTTGGGCAGGCATAGGGAACAAGTGAACAACCGTGTTCAGCAAAATTGAACATAAATAGCATAATTAAGCATATATGGATGTACTAGAAGTAGCACAACGAAGAATGATGATATAATGACCCTAACTGGTAAATCTTAGTTAGAGATTTAATTTAAGGATTTAAATGCCATAATTAGATTCAGTGAGCGATTTCGAGTATTTTGACTGTAATCATGACTATGTTATGAACAGTGCGTTCTGCCGGAGAATTTACAGTTTTGTGAATTAATCGGTAGAGCTTAAATGAGCAAAATAATTTTAGGAACATAATTTGAAAATTCTGATGACAAATATGAGTTCAGAACGAAAAATTGTATAGTCTGGCACTTTCCGTGAAAATCTCGTGAATAGTGTTTCTACCGGGTATTTTGTACTGCTGTTTAAGCAACCGGTAGAGCCCAAACAAATAATTGATGAAATAAGAATAAGAAAGTCCAATATATGCCAAGCAAGTCAATATAGGCCCAAGAAAATGATAAGTTTATAAGTTTAAGTTTCATAAGTAAATGAAGTACAATTAGTGATTCACAGTGCATTTCGTCAAAAACGGTGCAAAAATCATACTGTGAATTATGAATATTTTTTTGTAAGAATTAAAAAGTAATATAAATGATTTTAGAAAAATAAAAATATATTTGTAGCTTTGAGTTAGTTCCGGGTTAGTTTAAGTGAAAATACGCGAAAGAAAAATACCCGGGTAAAAGGCCACATGTGCTCACCTTCTTAAGTCACTTAAGTCTCATTTCCAAATCAGTTTCTCTCTCCTCTCCTCACTCTCAAAACCGAGCTGCAGCTATGGGGGAAGGGTTTGGGGTTGTCTTCTTCCTTCTTTGATTTCTCCATGGTTAAGCCACCAAATCTTGCACCCAATATACCAATCTCATAGGAAATCGTCCAAGGAAGCTATTCCACCCCTCCATTTGAGCTGATTTCGTTTGTGGAGGGAGATTATCAATCACTCCATTTTCGGATTACTATTCATCCAAGGTGAAAAATGGGGTTTTTGGTGGAGTCTTGCTTGTTGGTCACCTTCTAGACCTTGTATAAGCTTTTGGAGGTAATGAACCTCTATTTCCATGGTATTATTTTGATGATTTGAGTTATAAAAGTTATGAGTATTTTTTGGTAGGAAAGCATTGTGTATTAAACTTTGATTTAATGATGAATCTTTGATGTCTTGGATTTAAGAAATGAAAATAAGCATTTGTATGTATGTAAAAAAAAAAAATTAGAAAAAAATCCTATGCTTTCCTCTACATGTTCGGCCATCATAGGTGAAGAGTATGTTGTTGTGCGAAAATTTTATCTTAAGTATTAGGAAGGTTTAATGTGTAGGAATTAAGTGGAAATTTGATAAATTAGTGAGAATGCCAAAGTGGGAAAAATTATATGAAATATGCCCTTAGGTTTAGGCCTTGTGGGGCTTTGGAGGGAGTTTATGCTCCAAAAATTAAGTTGGAACCTTAAGAAAACATGTATTTGTATGTGTAAGTTACATGTAAGTGAAGAAAAAGAACCTTTGTCTATGTCCTTGTAGTGTTCGACCTAGAGGGTGGTATAGGGGTATATTTTGTTACATTTTATTGTAAATAAAATGTGTTGTAATTCATTGTATAAAATTGATGAGTTAAGAAGTGAAATGACTTGAAAAATGGTTGAAAAATACTTTGATTTCCTAAGGGTATGTTCGCGGCTTTTGAAGTAAAATGGCATGAATGATATTGAAAATTCTCAAGTGAATACTTGATTAAAATTAAAGAATGCTAACGAGTATAATGTGGTCTAGACTTGTGTATTGGCATAACATTGGCAAAAGTATAAAGAAAGGAAGATAAGCGATAAAATGTATGCCTTATGGAAAGTCTAGGCATGATAGCATTTTATTGATTTGTCTTTGTGGATTCTTGCTCTAGGTGCTCCTAGGGACTAAAAAGGATCGGAATCTCTTGAAGACATATAAGTAACTTGTGCAACAAGTAAGCGTATTGGTAAAGCTTCAAGAGGTAAGCTCTATGTTTAAGGAGTCTTTTCCTGCTTGAGTGCTCCACCATGGTTAGTGAACTATGGTTGGACTGTATGACTGTGATTTAGATGCTTTGTATAGATGCATTCATATAGAGTTATTTGATAACATGATATGTTTTGCTCTGATATGACTTCTGTAATATGATTTCTGTAACAATCTCTGGCCATTGATTGTATAGTACCCGGACGTCCGCTTTGGGGTCCTCCCTCGGGACTGATGGTGTACGCCTCTGATATGTCTGGTTCCGCTTTGGGGTCCTCCCTCGGGAACACGTGTGTTGATTTCCGCTTGGGGTCCTCCCTTGGGAATGACGGCGCACATCTATGATATGATATGGATATATGCTCTGTTCTGTTATGATATCTGTTATATGTTGTATTCGTATACTTTGTATCTGACTTTCATGCAGGAGTGAGCCAGGGGTATGGAGAATTCTCTATAAACCTGGAGCTTATTGAGATTTGTAATCTCACCCCTCTTTGTGGACATATTTTCAGGTGCCCAGATTCCCGGTGAGTCCTCACTAGGCAGGGACACGACACGTGGCTGAGGCAGTTGACAGATCGGATTTTGAGTGGCTGTAGGCTACTACCTTTTTGGAGTGTTTGATGTATTTTAGTATTTTCGCATTTGATGGATCATGATATTGATCCTTTATTGTGTATATGGCATGTATATGTTTTGTACATGTCTGTCGCTTTGATGCATGTACATTTGGGTATTCAGGCACGTTATATGATGAGGTAGTATTCAGATATGTTTACGTGTTGGATTGCATGCTGTTAGATATAGTGGCACTGAGCCAAGTTATGCATGCGCCTATGGATGGGCATTTGATTATATTTGTATAAACTGTGTATCAGGAAATGCTTCTGTGAGGGATTGGAAAATCCCCAGTTGTCCGATTTATAGAGGAAACTCTGCCCGATTTTCGTTTATGACGAATGAGAATTTAAAAAGAAAAAGAAAAAGTTAGCTCGTATTTTCAGAAGTTAAGTCTTCCGCTGTTTTCTGTTTTATCATATGTATGTTAATTGAACCGGCTCGAGACGGGGATGTTACAGATGATACTCAATTGCATGCAATAAATATCATAGAATTTGAATAAAAATTAGGTACTCACAGGACTTGAGGGAAGAGCATCAGGGGGCAGCTGGTAGTTCTCAACAGGTGTGATGGTGACAGAAACATTAGATATGTTGGAACCCTGTACTAAAAAAAGTAGCATAAGTATATGATGTTATCCCCCAAATAAAAAATCAACTGAAAATTATAGAAACATAGAAAGAAGAAATTATTGATTATGTTTCTATTAGAATCATTTTAGTGAATGAATGAGAATCAATAATTTCTTCTATCTCTGCTTCTATTAGAAAATATATCTTGCTTAATGGAAAAGAATTCTAGTATAAATTGGTGTATCGCATCTTATTTATACCGTCAAGAGCGCTGCTGTGTCTGCTTCCTGTGAATCCTTGAAGGTAACATGCAATCTGAGTGCTCTCAGTTTCCCTGCAAAATTACCACGAAAGATATTGAGGGTGACAATAAAATCATTTAAATGAATAAAGATAAATACATTGCAAGGGGGTTCTGACCTTTGCATCTCAACGCATCGAATTTCACCCGAGAATGAAAAAAAATCTCTAATATCCTTCTCCGTAGTAACCATTGATATATTGTTTACCTTAACTGTTCTTATCTGTCAGAAGTAAAAAGGAATCAACTTGGGTTTGGATTTCTCAATCAAGGGTTAGCTGAAAATCAGTTAAACTTCCCAAAAGTTTGGCATGAAACAAATACCAACAAGAGCAGCAGGGCATAGTACAGATAAAAGAACTGCTTTTAATGATTAACCAAAAAATAATCAAAATCAGCAGACACATTTTGTCAAATGAAACTGAAAAATTAGTCTTCTTAGAGTCAGTTTGAGTCCTCTAAGCATGTATGGATTTAGAATATCTTAAAAAATTGTAATATCTAGTGTTAGTTTTCCAACGCTGCTTCTGCTAATGGCGAAAGTTTTACTGTGAAAGGCATGCAGGCACATACACTGGAAACATAATATGGATTCCTTGATCATGTGTTCTACTATCATAATGTTAACTAATTTATTACGTAACAATTTCTTCCTTACATCTGAAACATTAATTGTCCAATTTGGGGCAGCTGTAGAGCGGGGAATGGCATCAACACCTTGATCAGTAGGATCCACTGGGGCCTGCACATCAAATAATAAATTTAGTTATTTTCTAGGATGATATTCTGCAAACCAGGAAGCCTTAGAAGTAATGATGTGTTAAACAGTAACAGAGATATTTTTTCGTTATTTCTAAAAGAGTTATGAATGACAAATGAAAATTAGTTCCTCTTTTAAAAAATAATTAACATTATTTGAATTAACTTGTCACTGCTTCAAGAAGAGCATATCTTACAACTGCAAAATCTAAACCATCTGTGATTTGAGGTTATATCACAATTTTTTTAAAGAAAAAATGGCATATCAGGGTCAATAAGCAAAGGCATTATCATGTGTCAACCATATACCACATCTGAGGAATTTCTCAGCATCCAAGCAGAGGCTACAGAATGAGCAATAAACAAAAAAGAAGAGCATAACAGAAGAAACTCATATAGGATCTGAAAAGAAGACAAGTTTCAGGGAACAATGGGGTTATTCTACGGAAAAAATTCACAGGAAAGAGCACCAATACCAAACAAACATGGCAAGAGAAGTGTGCAGCGAATCACATGAGAACATTAAATTGAACCAAAACCAAACCCAAACCCAAACCCCCTTTTCTTTACTAATATCAAAACAGAAAAGATATGAAAATTTAAATCAAATAAACTGTGTTAGTTAGTTAGTTAGTTATTTGGAAAGCTATGTTTTTTTGAAAGTTATAAAAGGAAATTGTCTTTACTAATATCAAATCAGAAAAGATACGAAAATAACCGTGTTAGTTAGTCACATATTTGGACAGCTATCTATTTGAAAGTTATCGATGGGAATTATCTTAACTGATATTAAATATTTAAAGATTCGAAAATTTAAAAGAAACAAATCGAGTTACACATGTATTAAAAGATTACCTCTTATATACAAAAAAAAAGATTACCTCTAAAAGTTCTACTTGTGACGATTCTAATTCTGATAGCTGATCACTATAAATTGAACAGAAACCCCATCACTCAGTCACTCACTTCACCGTTACATAAATGCTTCCATTCTTCAACTTGTGCTTTGCCACCATGAGTTAGAGGGACAAGAAAACTCTGTGGGAATTGGTTGGGAAGATTACAGATTGGGAGACGCGTCAAAAGATGTCTACCAAACCCTTTAGGCCTCGCTCTTTGGACGTAATTCTATCTGTCCTTGCACCACAGTATTATAATGCAGAAGAACTGCTTCTGATTAAGAGTTTCCAAGAAGAGCAACAGCGACTACTGCATCTGCAACATGAAGACATGAAGAAGGTGACCCCACAATATTATAACGATGAAGAATTGGGTCTGATTAAGAGTTGTTTCCAAGAAGAGGAAGAGGAACCCCAACAACATGAAGAAGAATTGGGTCTGATTAAGAGTTGTTTCCAAGAACAGGAACCACAAGAACATGAAGAAGAATTGGGTCTGATTAAGAGGAGTCTCCAAGAACGGCAACAGCATCTGCAACACGGAGAGGCGAGTAAGTCAAAGACAAAGCCAAAGTCAGAGAAAGACAAAGAGAAAGAGAAAGAGAAAGGAAAGAAGGCGTGAAATGCATGACGATGAGGAAAGGCCCACTCCACTCCCTCATTGCTGCTGAATAAAAAAAAAATCATGAAAGGCAAAGAATGCATCACCACCACCATCGTCATCGTCATCTTCATCTTCATCAGCCCCATCCAGTGGCGGACCCTTTGTCCTCAACTCCGGGCATGAATCTCTGAATTCTTTGTCCCTTCTAGCAGCTGGCTGTGTAACAATAGCCGCAACCTAAATATTAATTAATAAAGAATACCATATCAGTGATTCAGTGATTGATTGAGACTTGAAAATGAATGCTAATGACTGTGATTGTGAGAGAAAATAGAAGAAAATGGTATTGAGGATACAAGAATGAATGAATGAATGAATACCTCAAATAAAGAATCTGGAGAAGCAGAAGCATTGAGAAGCGCATCAAGGACAATAGCCGAGACCTGTAAAATAAAAATTAGAGGAATGAAGTTAGTAAAGAAAGTTGGTTAGTTAGTTGGAGAGAAAAGTAAGTTGTTGGAGAACCTGAGGTGCGCCCAAGAGGACAATGGGCTTCTTATTGGTGGTGGTAGAAGCGATAGAGGTTGTTGACGCACTCTGTAAACAGCAGAACCGACGAATCATTCTGATGAATTGAAGCAGAACGAACGACACACAACAACTCAACTACAACACCTTTTATTTATCTCGAGGGTAATAATCCCTCGCTCGCTGCCTGTTTTTGTTTTCAAAATATAAACGTAAAATCCTTTCTGCCAAAAAAAAATTAAGATATTGAATATAAACGTAAGATCATTTTTTATGGGAACCCAAATTTTAAAATAAAAGAAATAAATTTTGCAGGTAATTTAATTATTAAATTCTTTACCGTCATAAGCAAAAATGTAATTACTAGTTTTTTTTTTATTCGATTTTTGTTGGATTTATCTCGATATTGAATATTTTTAAATATGTATCTCTTATTTATGCATTTTATTGTTTCATTTATACTTTTCAGATATAATTTTTGTATATATTGTACTAATTAAGATAAATTATGATGATAGAGGTTAATTGAAAAAATAGTTTAACTAAAGTTAAATTAATCCAAATATGTAGATTTTAATTACAGTTGGAATCTAATCAACAATTACAGAGTTGGAGTTCGAAAATATATTACAAAAGTTGAGGATCAGTATAATTCCAAGTATAAAGAGAAATTTAAAGAAAACGTGAGTTGATAACAAAAGAAGGAAGGTCACAATTTCAACGAGAGAGAGGTGTAATGTAAGCCAAAAAAACAAAAGTCTTCAGCATGCAATAATATTAAGATTATATCATAACATAGTTTAGAGTATCTAGATAATTTCATAAGATTAATTTCCATATTTCCTTATAATCTTAGAATTATATGATATCCTAATAGCAACACTAGATATTCAACAATAGAAAGGGCTAATAAGATATTTGTATGTATGTTACAGGTTGAGGTACTAAGCTGCTTAAGGCATCTAAACATGGCTCTGCTACTTGGAGCAATCCCAGAATATGATTGCCTTGTATATGTGTACATGGCTAATGGAAGCTTGAATGATAGCCTATTTCGTAAAGGCAACACACTCCCTCACTTCCTTGGCAGCTTAGGTTCAAAATTGCAGCTGAAATAGGCACTGTCTTCTTGTTCCTTCACCAGACAAAACAAGAACCACTCTGGTGCAAAGGGACTTGAAACCAGCAAACATCTTGTTTGATAGCAACTACGTTGCCAAGATCAAATGGCTTACAATAAGCAAATCTGTTCTTTACAACATCGTTTGATATCATCCTTACTTCTTTTATATTTTGTTTTTTATTTAACCTATTGTATTCACACAAAGTTTGGAAATAATGAAGTGTGAGCTCAGTTTGGTGTATACTAATAATGATAATTGATCTTGCTTTTTCTTTGCTTTTTCTTCTTTTTTCCCAAAAGGCATTTCCAGCATCAATCGCTTCAAGTCTATTGATGAAGTCAGTTCTCTTCTAACACTTCAAGTCACATTTAGAAACTCAAGTTATTGGGGGTTTTTACAAACATGTTCTTCTTGTCATCAGAATAATAAATCTGTCAAAAAAGTAGGATGTTCAAAAAACTAAGCCAGAGCCTCTAGGCATATAAATTTGCATATCTAAAGCTTTATAAATATGGCCAAATTTTCGTAGTTCAGTAATTACATAAATGAAGAGAATGGCACTCACATCTTCTTCAGCAATAGCTTCTCCAGGAACAGTTAATGGCACTGGTTCAGGGCCCAATTCATTTTTGTAAATTTTTTGCATTTCTGCCGCAACAGCATAAGCTAATGTATACTGCTTTAACAATTAAGTTTTTTAAAATCTTTATTCTATCAAGAGTCATGATGAGACAAAAATCCCAAAAATCATTTCTCAAGAAACTACCTGATGACTTTCAAATGAGGGATTGAATGAATATCCTGGAAGATCAACCTCTACTGCTGGAATAAGATAAGGCTTTGATATCTATCAAGCAGGCAGGCAACATATTAACTGAAACACTGAAAGTGCAGAAAAGATAAAATGAAATAAGAAATCCACTAATAGGAATTTATAATGCTATAAAGTGTACCTTACTGACCTTCTTCTTGTCATCATCATCTGCACAATAATATTAAAGAATCTTATGTTTAACATCCCATAATTATAACAAAAAATAAAATGAAAATATTAAATCAATAAGCATACAAGTACCTTTATCACCCCATAGATCAAACATGCCACAAACTAACATGGAATCATCCTGATATAGATCATGAGTGAGAGAAAATGTTACGAGAACAAATTTTTAATAAGGTTTGGGAAATAGAAGGAAAAAGAAGTAACTTCTCCATTCTTTTATTCAAATATGAATGCAGCTTATCCAAAGCTTCTTGCAACAAAATGCAGACAGCCAACTAGATCCCTTTTAACATGAAAGCACAGATCAATAACAACACATTTATATCATTTATATATGTAAGGAACTCAACCTGCATAGTCAGACATATTCACATATTATATACAGAAAAATCAAGTGTAAATTGATACTGTCAACAAAAGATTAGAAACAGAGGGATGAGGTTTCCTAAGGCATTCCTTTTGATAGTGTGTTAATGTAAAAAATCCAGTAGGGTAGACTAAGTAAATAACATGATCCTCTCTGATAATCCTCGTCAAACACAGTTCTGATCATGTCACAGGCAAAGTAAACATGCTGATTTGCAAAACATTAAACATGCCTTGAGAGAGCTGATGAGTATATAAAATGAAAGGTTCTGCTATTCTTGCTGTCTGCGATACTTAATGTATATGGATTGAAATTCACACCTGACATCATTGTTAACAACCGTGAAAAGGATAGGTAACCAAGTTTTTGTAGGCATGTAATCCTTTAAAGAAGTAAACTACCTAATGGAGTAATATCAGGCTACATTTATATGAAGTAATATCAGACTACGCTCATCCTTAGAGTACAGAGAAAGTACTGGACCTAAGTTCATCATATCATCATAATGTAGATTGAAATTATCTTTACTAATATTAAATCAAATATGGAAGTTACATCATATTAACCACTCCCCATTAAACCCGACTAGCAAGCGTGGGGTGAAAAAAATCCTTTTACGCAGTCTTACCCTTGCATAATTGTAAAGAGGCTATTTCCTGGATTCGAACCCATGACCCTTCAGTCATGAAAGAACAGTTTTACTACTGTTCCGGTTCGCCCCCTTAAGTTACATTATATTAAACCAAATAAAATTTAAATCATGTTAGCTAGTTATATACCATGTTAGTTAGTTATATATTTGGACAGCTATGTTATTTGAAAGTTATTAAAGGAAATTTTCTTTACTGATATCAAATCAGAAAAGACATAAAAATTTAAATCAGATAAACTGTGGTTTTGTTGAAAGTATTGCCACAACAATGAAAACATGCTAACGAGCTAAGCATGGTTTCTTAAGGCATTCCTTTTGATAGCGTGCTAATATAACAGATCCAGTAGGAATGTAGGATAGACCAAGTACAACAACAAGGACATTATACCCTCCGATGCACTACATTGAGAAAAAGAGTGGACTTGAGATTCATCAAAGAACCAGAATGCATTAGCTGTTTCAAAGGTAATAAAGGTGCCATTAATTAGCAAATGAAATGACATGTAAAATACAAACAAAGAAGAAACACCACATAATGCCCCTGAATTCCAGTATAAAATTTTTACTGGAGAAAATAATTAACATTATTTGAGTCACTGCTTCAAGAAGAGCATATCTTACAACAGCAAAATCTAAACCATCTGTGATTTGAGGTTATATCACAATTTTTTTAAAGAAAAAATGGCATATCACAGAGTCAATAAGCAAAGGCATTGTTATGTATCAACCATATACCACATCTGAGGAATTTATCAGCATCCAAGCAGAGGCTACAGAATGAGCAATAAACAAAAAAGAAGAGCATAACATAAAAAACCCATATAAGATCTGAAAAGAAGACAAACTTCAGGGAACAATGGGATTATTCTACCGAGAAAATTCACAGCAAGGAGCACCAATACCAAACAAACATGGCAAGAGAAGTGTGCAGCGGATCACATGAGAACATTAAATTGAATCAAAACCAAACTCCCTTTTCTTTACTAATATCAAACACAGAAAAGATATGAAAATTTAAATCAAATAAACCGTGTTAGTTAGTTAGTTAGTTATATATGTGGAAAGCTATGTTTTTTGAAAGTTATAAAAGAAAATTGTCTTTACTAATATCAAATCAGAAAAGATATGAAAATAACCGTGTTAGTTAGTCACATATTTGGACATATATTTATTTGAAAGTTGTTAATGAGAATTATCTTTACTCATATTAAATCTTTAAAAGATATGAAAATTTAAAAGAAACAAATCGAGTTACACACATATTAAAAGATTACCTCCAAAAATTCTACTTGTGACGATATAGCATATCGAAGATTCTAATTCTGATATATAGCTGATCACTATAAATTGAACAGAAACCCCATCACCCACCCACTCACTCACTCACTCACTTGACCGTTACATAAACCTCAAACCACCTTTTGCTGCTCTGTTCTAAACCCACCCCTGAAACAGAAACCTTGTACGTACGCTTCCATTCTTCAACTTGTGCTTTGCCACCATGACTCAGAGGGACAACAAAACTCTGTGGGAATTGGTGGGGAAGATTACAGATTGGGAGACGTGTCAAAAGATGTCTACCAAACCCTTTAGGCCTCACTTTTGTGATATACTTCTTTCGCGTGTTGCACCACAGTATGATAACGATGAAGAATTGGCTCTGATTAAGAGTTGTTTCCAAGAAGAGGAACCTCAACAACATGAAGAATTGCAACAGCAACAACAGCATCTGCAACACGGAGAGGCGAGTTCGTCAAAGACAAAGCCAAAGCCAGAGAAAGAGAAAGAAAAATAAAAGAAAAGAAGGCGCGAAATGCATGACGATGAGGAATGTCGCCCCATTCCCTCGTGGGTGAATAAAAAATCAAGAACTGCAAAGAATGCATCAACACCAACACCAACACCATCACCACCAACACCATCCCCACCAACACTGTCACCGCCATTACCACCGTCGCTGCCGCCACAGCTGCCAGCATCATCGCAACAGTTGTTACCACCACTCCCACCAGCGGTTCTGCCTGATGAATTCAAGAACCGTATCAGAGAGTTGAACGGCAGCGACATTCAATTTGTGATGAGCAAGAAACTCTTCCAGACAGATTTGACCCTGAATCATGACCGTTTATCAATGCCGATGAGAGAAGTTCGTTGTGATTTCCTGACCAAGGCTGAGAAAGCAACATTGGATGAGAGAGATTGCGCAAAAAGAAAACTTGTGGGAGTTGAACTGAAGATGTTGGATCCATCTCTTACTGAGTGTACATTGTCATTGAAGAAGTGGAACATGACAAGCACAAGCATATACTGTCTCACCAAAAACTGGAAGAGTGTTGTCACCCATAACAATTTGCAAAAAGACGATCAACTCCAAATATGGTCTTTCAGAGTGGATGGCAAATTACATTTTGTATTAAATAAACTCTGAACAAATTTAGAGCACAGTGACATAGACACGTCACTATTGTCTGTCCACGTATATAGGGGATAGATACATTAGGCAATGGAATATGGGTGGTGCTGACAACGTAATATTGAAAAAATGTATTTGTTTCTTTTTCTTTCTTTTTTGTTATGTGAGGATGTCGAATGTTTTGGGATTTTCATGTTTTCCTTGCTTGTAATGAAGTGAGATCCTATTTTCATTCTTTCACGTAGCTTAGCTTTTACTTGATTATTTGGGGTTTGCTCATTCGGGGTTTGCAAGTATATATTTCTTTACCATCTTATTAAGATAATTTATTATGAGAACCCGAATTTTAAAATAAAAGAAATAAATTTTTAGGGTAATTTAATTATTAAATTTTTTACCATCATAAGCAAAAATGCAATTATTAGTTTTTTTTTATTCGATTTTTGTTCGATTTATCTCGCAATTTAATAAATTTTTTTTTGGTAAACGATATTTAACATTTTTAATATGTACCTCACATTTATGCATTTTATTGTTTCATTTATACTTTTCAGATATAATTTTTGTATATATTGTATTAATTGAGGTAAATTATGATTGTAAGAATTTTGTTTAATATGTACCTCACTATTGTATATATTCTACTCTTCTTTTTAACCCGTTGGTCAGAATTTTGTTTGCCGACTCCACTTGCCCGTTTGTGTGTGGATGTGCAACTGCTGCAAACTGGTGCTTTATCCCCAAGTCAGCTACTACCTGCCGAAATTTTCTATCTATGAACTGTGTCCCATTATCAGTTCTGATTATAGCCGGAATACCAAACCTGCAGACTATTTTCCCAATGAAAAACTTCTGGACTTTCCGAGCAGTTATGGTGGCGACGAGTTTTGCCTCTATCCACTTGGTGAAGTAATCTGCTGCCACTATCAGATATTTCACTCCTCAAGCTGCTCTAGGAAACGGACCTAGCAGGTCCATTCCCCATTTAAAAAATGGCCTTGGAGATGAAATTGTGAACAACTCTTCGGGAGGAGCTTGATATACATTAGAAAACTTCTGACACTGTTCTCATCTGCGTACATGTTTTTTAGCATCTTCTCCCATTGTTGGCCAAAAATATCCTGCTCGTATAGCTTTTATGGCTAACGACTTCCCTCCTAGATGATGTCCATTGATCCCCTCGTGTATTTCTTCTAACACGTATTCCGTGTTCGGTGGAGCTATGCATTTCAACAAAGGAGAATTTATCCCTCTTCTATACAACTGTCCTTCTATCCTGACAAACCAAGCCGCTCTTCTCCTAAGCCGACTGGCTTCCATTTTTTCTCCTGGCTCCTTTCCTTTTTCCAAATACTCTATAATTGGGCTTCTCTAATCCACCTCTTCGACCATCCACACCACACTCGGAGCTCGAATATTCTGCTGTATAATGGTCCTCAAATTTCCTGAGGCTTTAGTGCTCGCCAGCTTTGACAACACATCTGCTCTAACGTTATCCTTTCTCCGAATGTGCTCTACTTGGATCTCCTTCAATTCTTTCATCAACTCCTGTACCCTTGCCAAATATTTAATCATAATCTCCCCTCGAGCTTGGTATACTCCGAGCTCCTTTGCCAAAACCAAACCAGTAATCATTGCTTCATACTCTGCTTGATTATTACTCGTGGGAAACTCCAATGCCAGCGAATGTTCTACGGCCGCTCCTTCCGGGTTCTCTATTATAACCCCTACCCCACTGCCTCTTTTGTTGGATGACCCGTCCACAAACAACTTCCACCAACCATTTTCTTGCTTCCCTCCGGGTTGTGTCATCTCTACCACAAAATCGGCTAAAGCTTGTGCTTTGATCGCGTTGCGCGCTTCAAAATGAATGCCAAATTCAGATAACTCCACTGCCCATGCTACCATCCGACCTGTGAGGTCCGGCTCATGCAACATTTGCCTTATTGGCTGATTAGTCTGAACAACCACTTGATGACATTGGAAATACTGACGAAGCCTCATTGCTGTAATCAACAGTGTAAATACAATTTTCTCTACATGTTGATATCTTGTTTCTGCTCCTTATAACACCTTGCTTATAAAGTATACCAGTTGTTGTTTCCCATCTTTCCCTTCTCGGACGAGAACTAAACTAACAGCCTCCTGTGAAACAGATAAATATAAGTATAACACTTCACCTGGTTCCGGCTTGCCTAGGATTGGCGGCGAAGCCAACATCTCTTTGAAGCGCTGAAATGCTGTCTCACATTCCTCCGTCCATGCAAAATTACTTACCTTCTTTAGAAGTTGAAATAGTGGCAAAGACACCTGTACAGACTTGGCCAAAAATCTGGACAAAGCTGTTACTCGCCCGTTCAACATTTGGACTTCTTTAATATTTTCTGGGCTTTTCATTTCCATCACTTCTCTACACTTGTCCGGGTTAGCTTCAATTCCCCTTTCTGTTAACAGGAAACCCAAAAACTTTCCGGCTGGAACCCCGAAAGCGCATTTACATGGGTTTAAGCGCATATTATGCTTCCTAATCTGCTCGAACACCTCCTGCAAGTCTTGTAAATGTGTCTTACCGTCCCCCGACTTCACAATCATATCATCCATGTATACTTCCAACATTCTACCCATTTGTGCCTTAAACACTTTGTTCATCATCCTCATGTACGTCGCTCCTGCATTCTTTAATCCAAATGGCATGACATTATAACAATACACTGCATTATCAGTTATGAACACTGTTTTTTCTTGATCTTCCTTCCATAACGGTATCTGATTATACCCGGAATATGCATCCATAAATGACAACACTTTGTACCCAGAGGCTCTGTCTACTAAATGATCAATACTTGGTAAAGGAAATGGGTCTTTAGGACAAACTTTATTCAAGTCTGTATAATCTGTACACATTCTCCACTTTCCATCCGGCTTCCTTATCAGCACCGGGTTGGCTAGCCACGTAGCATATTCTATTTCTCTAATAAACCCTGCTTCCAAAACCTCTTGTGTCTTTTCTTCAATGACCCTCCTCCTTTCTAAACAAAATCTTTGTTTCTTCTGCGCTACCGGCTTTACTCCTGGGGTCATTGCCAAGCGATGACAAGACAATGTCGGATCCATACCGGGCATATCTGAAGGTTTCCATGCAAACAAATCAGCATTCTTTTTCAACAAATCCTTCAAACTCTCTGCCACCTCGGGCTCCAACTCGGACCCCATCTTAGTACACTACCGTGGAGATATCCCTAATTGAACTTCTTCCATTGCACCGGCAGGTTCCGACCTATCCACTTTGTCCTCCTCCCGAGGATCCATCCCCACCACCATTACTTGTTCTTCTTTCTTTCCTTCTTCTTCTCTTTGTATATTTCCTTCTTTGGCTTGTTGTGGTGGCTCCACAATATTTTTCTCCTTACGTGCTTGAGGAACTCGTAGACTCATATTATAACAACTCCGAGCAACCACTTGGTCTGCCTTTATCGTAGCTACTGACTCATCTTTGGCTACAAATTTCTTAGCCAACTGATCAATCGACAAGAAGATTTTAAACATCTTCATAAATGGCCGCCCCAAGATAACATTGTACGCCGAGCTCAAATCTACTACTGCAAACATCAAAGTGACCATTTTGTGCGCGGGCGCCTTGCCTAACGTCATCCTCAATGGGATATATCCCAATGGCTTAATTTTATCTCCCGTGAAAGCTAATAACTCGGCTCCACATGGCTCCAACTGGTCATAATCCAAATCCATTCTTCTAAACGCATCCAAAAATATAATGTCCACCGAGCTCCCCGGGTCTACCAACATTCTATCAACGCGATAATTTGCTAGCTGCCCATAAATGACTAAAGGATCGTCGTGCTCTGGATCAATTATCTCATCATCCAGGTCATCAAAAACTACTTGTTTGCCTGTCTTCCTTCTTTCTTCCTTAAAACGCGGCTTTTCTGAAATGGCCATGCACATCTTTAAATTCTTTTTCTGAGCATTACTCGACTCTCCTCCTCCTGCTCGCCCTCCGGCTATAGTACATACGTCACCCAACTGGACCGGATTGGGAGATGTTTTCTTTTGTTGTGGAATCTTGCCTGCCTCTTGTCCTTTTCCTCCTGGTGGGCTCCGACTACAGTATGGTCGTCGGGATTTGTCGTCATTGCTACCATCTACATCTCTTCTCACGTACTTCTGTAACTTTCCTTCTTTGATCAACCGTTCAATGACGTTCTGTAAATTAAAATAGTCGTTTGTATAATGCCCGTACCCACGATGGAATTCACACCATCTGGTTTTGTCTGGAAACTTTGACTGAATGGGTGGCGGCCTTGGGACATTTCTCATTTTTGCCGACATTACTTCTTTAAATATCTGGGCTCTAGACGTGTTCAAAGGTGTGAACTCCCTCTGATATGGCTCTCTGAATCTTTCTCCAACTAGACGAGGTCGTCGCTCTTCAAACTGCCCTCTTCTTGCTTGTCTCTCCGGCCTCCGACTTTGACTTGCTTCGCGAAAACCTTGCTCAATTTGCTCTTAAGACGATTTAAATTCTTCCAAAGCAATATACTTTCTGATTCTTTCTAGCAAATCTTCCTTTGTAGCTGGAGACTTTTTGGCTAACGAGTTGGCAATTCCTCCGGGTTGTAATCCAGTAGTGAACAACAACAGATAAGTCTGATTTTCTATACCCTTAACTTGTCTTGCTTCAGCCTGAAAACATTCATAATAATCTCCCAACTTTTCTTCGGGTTCTTACTCCGCACAAATTATGCGTTGTTTTAGGCTGGGGTCCGCAACGAGCAAACTGTTGCACGAACTGTTGTGATAAGTCCACCCAACTTTCGATGGAGTTATCTGGTAAAGCCTTAAACCACCACAAAGTCAGTTTTCTCAAACACACACGAAAAGTTCGACAAAACAATGAATTTGATTCGCCACACAAAGGACATTGCTGCCCGGAACACTGTCACGAACTCCTTTGGGTCTGAACTTCCATCATACGCCTTCATGTCACTTGGTTACTTAAACCAAACCGGGATTGGTTCTGCTATAAGCCTCCCCGACAAAGGAGTTCCTGATGGTCCCTGATTAATGGGGTGCGCCAGAATCCCCTGTTGAGCTCCTCCGAGTTGTCTATTTTAAACGGGTACATCCTACTCCCTATTTGCCATTTGTCTATTGCCATAATGAGGACCCAAGCCTTCTGCCTGCCCTGGTCCGTAATGCTGATAATCCCAATTCGCTTGTCGCCTTCCATCTCCTTGACTTTGATCTCTACCCCAGTAATGATACTCGGTATCGTCTCGTGGAACTTCACCTCTGCGATTGCCATAACTTCTTCCTCTTTCCGGCCTCCACCTTTAATAAGTTTCTTCATATCGACCTCTGTTTACCTCTCGTTCATCTCGCCGAGTATAATCTTGACGGGCTCCAAAATACTGTTCTTCCTCCCATATCACCTCTTCTTCCACCTGTTCATCTTCTCTATTTTGATATTGCCTAGCCCGGCTCGTTCTCCAGGCATAATCCTCAGGTATCCTTTCTCCTATCCGCGGATTTGTTCCTCGTCCTCCGCCTTGATAGCCTCCCATTTCTGGAGAACCCCTTGACTCTTGACAAAGTTGTCCTCTCCTCCCTTCATTTCTTCTATTTCCCCTCACCGTTGGAGGTGATAAAAGAATATAGCTAGGAAGAGGAGACAAAGAATCTCCTCCTCTGTTGGGTGATTGTTGCTCATTCTCTACAGGATGCCTTTCCTCTGCTCCACGTCTCCTTTTCCCTCCTTCTAGTTGTTTCCTATTCCTGATATCCTCCACTAACTGAATCAAAGCTTCTCCAATGGTGTCCAGAGACCGACTCCTTCCACTGGATCAGAAAGAATCTTCCTCTCCTAGGTATCCTCCGTCGTTTTCCGCTCCCTCATCATGGTAATTGCTTGCCATGACTCAAGAAAATGCGTAGGAATCTTTTTACCTATTCCCACATACGGCGCCAAATGTTCTATATGAACATTAGTATGATTATTGTATGGTTCTTGTTCCTCTTTCATTAGTTATGGTCTTTGGTATATATAACCCTTCCATAGGTGGTTATTGTGAACGTGGGTAGTTATAGAAACCCATCATGTAATCATGGTAGGGCCCACTTTGGGTTATAGTATTTTGGCCGGCTTCCCTTCCGGGTAAAACCCTGTCCGGGTTCTATCAACACTTCTCCTTGACTATTGATACCCGGATGTATAAACCCGGAACAATTTCTTTCGCGCGTTGCACCACAGTTTTATGACGATGAAGAATTGGCTCTGGTTAAGAGTTGTTTCCAAGAAGAGGATGAAGAGTTGCAACAGCAACAACAACAACTGCAACAAAGGAGAGGCGTCAAAGAGAAAGCCGCCAGAAAAAGAAAAAGAAAAAGAGAAACAAAAGAAGGCGCGAAATGCTTGACGATGAGGAATGGCGCCCCACTCCCTCGTCGCTGCCCTAACTTCAACATCACTTACTTTCCCTCGTCGCTGCCCTAAAATCAATTTCCCCCCTTTTACTTTCCGTGATTAATTAATAGTTTAGGGGTTTTTCATTTGTCATGTAGTACTAGGGGTGTTCGCGGTCTGGATTGAATCAGTTTTGGAAGCAAAGATTATCTGATCCAATCCCTTCGGTGTCATCCATTCGATTTGAATTTTTTTTTCAAATCCGATCCGATCCAATCCAATATTTTTCGGTTTGGATTGGATCGGTTTTCGATTTTTTGAAAATTCTGATTTTTTTTTTTAAATTTTGAATTTTATTTCAAAGTTATTGTGCTTGTATATATTGGCTTTTTAAAAAAAAAAAATTTAAATACAAAAGAATCAGTAAACAATAATATAAGTTTATTTTTATGGGCAATGAGATATGAAGCTCTACACAATTAAAATTTTGTTAATGATCAGTAAACGATAATATAATTTTTTTTTATGGGCAATTGAGAATGAAGCTCTACATAATTGAAATTTTGTTAATGAGATGTGACTAGATTTTTTCTTAGGTTTAGATGATGAATTATGGATTTTGGGTTTAGAAATTTTTAGGCTATGATTTGGGAAAGGCCCATGTAGGTAGAGAGAAATTAATATATTGGATCGGTCTGGATTGGATCGGTTTTCATCAATCAATCCGAAAACCGATCCAATCCAATTACAATTTGCGGTTTTTTTTCGGTTTTCGATTTTTCGGTTTTCGGTTTATTCAGTTTTCGGTTCGGTTTATGCGGTTTGAATAGGTTTGGATCGGTTGATGAAAACCCCTATGTAGTACGACAAAAGTAAAGTTTTTATATATACATTGTTATTTGTGCTATTTTTTTTTTAAATGGTGGACCATATTAGTTGTATTATTTCCTAATTTAATTTAAGGTAATTAAAATTGAAATTGTATGTAAAATTAAAAAAGAAATAAAAAGTTATAAAACTTAAAATTATAACATAAAGAATAATAAAAAATCGTAAAATCATTTGAAATATTGGTAAAATTATTTTGATGAATTTTTTTATAAAAACATAAAATTATAGTGATAAATTGAGATTTTAAGTACCATAACTTGGTTTACTACTTTTTTTTTAATATTAAGTTTACTACTTCTTAAATCCCTAAATTTTAAATTAAGTTTCGTCACTGTCCTTTTTTTTTTTAAGGTGTAATTCCAATAGTTTATTCGCAAAATTTTTTATTTATTAATGCTAAGCTTACGGAATCTTAACATGTTTTTCTTTTAGAAAAATTAAGGATTAGATCATAATGAATAATCATTTCAAGAAAAATGCCGAATATTATGATGGTATATTTTTCTTCTGAGTAGTATCATATCATTCTTAATAATAATTGTGAAAAATGTTTTGTATGAAATAACGTGGCTCATGCTTCAATTCAAGGTTTGGAAGAGTTTCCAATCTCACTAAGTACATGCAAGGAATTACTGATCTTAACGTGTTTAACAAAATGTTCTACATGTAAATTTTATAGGTTTAAAAAATAATTTGTATAATTATCTATTGATATAATATTTTAAAATTAAATAATAATCTTTTGCTTTAAACAATTTCTCAATCTCTTAAATTTTTTATAAAAAATCATATATTGATAACTTGCATCACATTTGAGACAAAAAAATTAATTTAATGCTTTTTAATAAATTAATTACGCATTTATTATAGTTTTGAAAATAATTACACATTTATTGTATAATATGACGCCCAATTTGGGCATTACCAATAACGCCTAAATTGGGCGTCACTCAAGATGCAATCCGCCTAATTTAGGCGTCACTCATCAGGTGTTGACACGTGTCATACTTTTTTTTTTCTTCAAAAAATAATAATAATTTAATCATAAAACTTCTGAAGGCCATAACTTTTGACTCGGGTATCTAAATCAGGTAATTCTTTTTTTGATTCCACATAACTTTTCGAGATCTACGCAATGACATCTCATTTGATATATTTCATTTCTCACAAACATAATTTAAATTTGCAAGAATGATATTATAAGAGCGGTTAAACCCAAAAGCTTATGAGTTCTGGATTTGTGATTTAATTTAAAAAAAAATAAAGATTTGATTTGTGATTTAAATTAAAATAAATAAATAAAGATTTGATTTGTGATTTGATTCGTAATCTGAAATAAATGATGGCTTATGAATGTTTTTCAAAAATAAAATCATTCTTCCTTAGAGATTAGAATATTTATTTAATTATTTCCTTTATTAATACAGATTTTTCAAATTAATTTTTGAGTTTAAATCACAAATGAAATCTACATTTTGTTTTCCTTATTAATACTAGTTGTTATTTTTAATTTAAATTACAAACCAAATTTGTTTTATAATAAAAATAAAAAAATTATTTTTTTAATTTAAATCAGTCATCAAATCTTGATTTATTTTTTATATTAAATAACAAACCCAGAGGCTTCTGAGTTTAAAAATATGACATGTGTCAACACTTGACACGTTACCAATCACGTCTAAATGGGGTTTCAATCAAGAGGCAGTCACGCCTAGAGCCGGCAAAACGGGCTCGGCTCGGCGGGCCAACTCGCTAAACGGGGCGGGTCGAGCTGAGTTTTTCAACCCATCTCAAAAGTGGGGCGGGCTCATCTTTTGGCGGGTTGATGGCGAGCATAGACGGGCCGAGGCGGGTCAGTGTAAAATAAGTTCAGGCTGGCGGGCCAACTCGCCCAGCCCGCCAAACGGGGCGGGGCGGACTGAGTTTTTGAGCCCATATTCAAAAGCGGGGCGTGGGAGGGCTGACTCATTTTATAGCGGGGCGGGGCAGGCCGCCCACTTTGCCACCTCTAATCACGCCTAATTTAGGTAATTTTATTTTTGAAAAATATTTATAAGCCATCATTAATTTCAGACCATGAATAATAACCCAGAAGCTTATAGCATTAATTATTAATTTCAAAAATAATATCTTTCTTCCTTAGAGATTTAAAATATTTATTTGATTATTTCCTTTATTTCTACGGATTTTTTAAATTGATGTTTTAGTTTAAATCAGAAATCAAATCTTTATTTTGTTTTCCTTATTAATAATAATTTTTTTTTATTTTTAATTTAAATCACAAACCAAATTTTTACTATATTAAAAAAATTATTTTAAAAAAAAATTTAAATCACAAATCAAAATTTTATTTATTTTTTATATTAAATCACAAACCCAGAACTCTTAGGCTTCTGGGTTTAACCGCTCTTATAATACCATTCTTGTAAATTTAAATTGTGTTTGTGAGAAATATAATATGTCAAATGAAATGTCATTGCGTAGATCTCGAAAAGTTATGTGGAATCAAAAAAAGAATTACCTAATTTCGATACATGAGTCAAAAGTCATGGCCTTTAGAAGTTTTATGATTAAATTATTATTTTTTTGGAAAAAAAAATATGACACGTGTCAACACCTAATAAGTGACGCCTAAATTAGGCGTGATTGTCTCTTGAGTGACACCCAATGCAATAAATGTGTAATTATTTACAAAACTGTAATAAATGCGTAATTAATTTATTAAAAAGCATGAACTTAATTTTTTTGCCTCACGATTGATAGATGAAACGTTAAAAAAAATGGAGGATAGGACCATTCGTACTTTTAAAAATGGTAATTTTAAAATGAAATCACATTCTATTGTTTAAAATTAAATTAAATTTAAATAACATAAATGTGCTTGTGAGAAAAATAAACAGGATTAATTTTTCTTGCGTATATTTTTTAAATTTAATTTTTGATAACGTTAAAAAAATGTTAGTCATTGAAACAGAGCAGCACTGTTTTATCCAGGAAGAACATTAAGCACCAAATCAAGAAGAAAACTTCTTCCATGAAACAACTGGGATCACTGGTTCGTTCTTTTTGTCTTTTGATATAAGTAAGACACGTTCAAACTGTTTATGTTTAAACTTTAAAGAAGTATGTGAAGAAGAAAAGAAAAATATAGAAACTAATAAAAATATTAATCATTTTTCATGAATGTTGATCCATAATTAAGAATCAGATCTGTCAGACAACTATATCATGAGAACAATTCACAATAATAACCAATGTTATTATGTAACAATTTCTTCCTCACATTAATTGTCCAATATGGGGTAGCTATAGATGGAAGAATAGCATCAACACCTTGATCTGTAGGGTCTACTGGGGCCGGCACATAAAATAATAACCAATGTTTTTATTTTTTCATTATTTCTGAAAGAATTATAAATAACAAATGAAAGAAATAGTTCATATTTTAATCAAGGCAGCAATGATGGAAGTAAGGTGCCATCAGTGACCTTCCCTGCTGTAAATGGCCTCTATGGATACCACCTAGACCAGCCGTTGCACTAAATTTGGCCCAATTAGTAGCTCTGCTCAACCAATCCTCAAATTTTCAAGGGATAAAAATATTAAGAATGGAAAGCAATTAAACTGCACAGGAAATTGTGCGGATGGGGGGATAAAATGAGAAAGTGAGCTATAATAACTAACCAAAATTGAATCATATAAAAAATATTAACTATAAGCTAGTCAATAAAACTTCCCAACTATCAGAGCCACCATACAAAACAAAAAATTTGAATCCTCCAGACTAAACAATGAGGAAGAAAAGCAAGAACAATTGAACAAAATTATCCAACATTCGGAAAAGACTATGGCTTACATACTTACCCAACATTCTCTCGACAATTGCTGCTTACACCTAAATTTCAGAAAAGCAATAAAAAATTAGGGAACTCCAAGAGTTAAGGTACATTCGGATACCTAAACCATAAGAATGATTGTGGCTTACATACTTATCCAACATTGATCTCTCGACAATTGCTTCCAACCTTTAGTCCACATTGATAGATTCACCACTTGACTCTGCTGCCTTAGACTTAAGACTAGTGTATTCATCTATGGCTTTAGCTGAAGATAGAAGAAAATAAACAAAATGTCCATTAGAAATTATTATGTTTTAACTGTAGCTTGAAATTGATTTATATCAACAACATTATTTTTAAGTTTATTAAAATGAAATAAATCAAACCAATAACAAGTAACAACTGAACCAATTTCACCAATCAAAACTGACTTTCATAAAAAAATAAAAAATAAAAGGACGCCCCTGGCAAGGTCTGTAGCTTTATCGGGAGAAAAACCAAATCAGATAATAATTCTCACCAAGAAGAGTATGCACATAGTCAGAATCCTGGGAAACAGCAAACAAAGGACCAGCTCCAAGTGCATAAGATAATGAGTCAGAATATCAACGAGTGCAACAAAATTAGATCATAAAAGACAAACCATGAGACCAACTTTAGTATCTACGAATAACTGTCTTTACTGATATCAAATCAGAAAAGATATGAAAATGTTAATCACTTATTTGGACAGCTATTTATTTGAAAGTTAATTATCTTTACCGATATTAAATCTTTAAATAGCTGAAAGTTAATTATCTTCACCGATATTAAATCTTTAAATATACAAAAAAAAATTAAAAGAAATAAACCGATTTACACATATATTAAAAGATTACCTCCTTATTTAACAAAAAAAGAAAAGAAAAGATTACCTCCAATCTCGGAAGATTCTAATTTTGATCACTATAAATTTAATAGAAGCCCATCACTCTGACCGTGTTACATAAACCTTAAACCAACCATCTTTTGCTTGCTTTGTTCCAAACCCACCGCCGAAACAGAAACCTTGTACGTACGATTCCATTCTTCAACTTGTGCTTTGCC